>NW_027675396.1:1617500-1625000 GCF_965601325.2 Salmo salar
TGGACAGCAGTAGTTATATAGGATGAACCATGATTAAAATACAGTATATACATATGAAGTAGACAGCAGTAGTTATATAGGATGAACCATGACTACAATACAGTATATACATATGAAGTAGACAGCAGTAGTTATATAGGATGAACCATGACTAGAATACAGTATATACATATGAAGTGGACAGCAGTAGTTATATAGGATGAACCATGACTACAATACAGTATATACATATGAAGTAGACAGCAGTAGTTATATAGGATGAACCAGGACTAGAATACAGTATATACATATGAAGTGGATAGCAGTAGTTATATAGGATGAACCAGGACTTGAATACAGTATATACATATGAAGTGGACAGCAGTAGTTATATAGGATGAACCATGACTAGAATACAGTATATACATATGAAGTGGACAGCAGTAGTTATATAGGATGAACCAGGACTAGAATACAGTATATACATATGAAGTGGACAGCAGTAGTTATATAGGATGAACCATGACTGGAATACAGTATATACATATGAAGTGGACAGCAGTAGTTATATAGGATGAACCATGACTAGAATACAGTATATACATATGAAGTGGACAGCAGTAGTTATATAGGATGAACCATGACTAGAATACAGTATATACATATGAAGTGGACAGCAGTAGTTATATAGGATGAACCAGGACTAGAATACAGTATATACATATGAAGTGGACAGCAGTAGTTATATAGGATGAACCATGACTGGAATACAGTATATACATATGAAGTGGACAGCAGTAGTTATATAGGATGAACCAGGACTAGAATACAGTATACTGTAGGTTCTCCTGTCTTACTTTCTGTCATGTTGAGATGGGTTCTTCTTGAGAGAACTAACCCAAAATTAGTCGAAAGGCTAAGTGATTCTCTTCCTGAGAAGAAGCTGACAGCCTTCAAACAGAGCAAAAAAAGTGGTCCCAAACAATATGTCAAAATGAATAAAAAAATGATACAGCTGTCTTTAATAAGATCAAACTGAACTAACTGCTATCTTGAAATGTTGAAAAAGTGTTTTTAAATAGGCATCATATCATTTGAAAATTAGTTGAAAGGCTAAGTGATTCTCTTCCTGACAAGAAGTTGACAGCCTTCAAACATAGTGCAAAAAAAGTGGGCATGAACATAGAATATTTTTGGGTCAAAAAAAATAATATACAGCTGTCTTTAATAAGATCAAACTGAACTAACTGCTATCTTGAAATGTTGAAAAAGTGTTTTTAAATAGCTCAGTCTTATCACTCAATATGATTCAAAATCTGTCACTTCCAGGAGTGCTCATTTTGTCAAAAATGAAAAAATGAAAAAATTAACAACTCACAGCTGTGTTAATAGACCCAACTCAAACATCTGCTATCTTGAAATGTCCAAAAAAGGTATTTAAATGGGCCTACCAGACATCTTCTGGAGAGAAGATAAGGTCAGGGACTCCTGTCTTACTCTCCGTCATGTTGAAATAGGTTCTCCTGTCTTACTCTCCGTCATGTTGAAATAGGTTCTCCTGTCTTACTCTCTGTCATGTTGAAATAGGTTCTCCTGTCTTACTCTCCGTCATGTTGAAATAGGTTCTCCTGTCTTACTCTCTGTCATGTTGAAATAGGTTCTCCTGTCTTACTCTCCGTCATGTTGAAATAGGTTCTCCTGTCTTACTCTCTGTCATGTTGAAATAGGGACTCCTGACTTACTTTCTGTCATGTTCAGATGGGTTAGTTCTTCTTGAGAGAACTAACCCAAAATTAGTTGAAAGGCTAAGTGATTCTCTTCCTGACAAGAAGCTGACAGCCTTCAAACAGAGCAAAAAAAGTGGTCCCAAACAATATGTCAAAATGAATAAAAAAAATGAAACAGCTGTCTTTAATAAGATCAAACTGAACTAACTGCTATCTTGAAATGTTGAAAAAGTGTTTTTAAATAGGCATCCTATCATTTGACTTCCAGACAGTTGTAGAATGTTTGCCAAGGCTCATTGTAAGAGCTGTAAAGAGAGAGGGACTCGGAGAGAGAACAGGTAGAACCTGATATGTAAATGAGCAGAGCAAACGAAAGTAACTTTCGACGACCGAATGATCATTCAGACTCTGTTTCTATTGAGAGATAAAAGGTAAGACGACGATTGTTATGTGTATTAATATAGTTGGTGATATTGTTATGTGTATTCATATAGTTGATGATATTGTTGTGTGTATTAATATAGTTGATGATATTGTTATGTGTATTAATATAGTTGGTGATATTGTTATGTGTATTAATATAGTTGGTGATATTGTTGTGTGTATTAATATAGTTGGTGATATTGTTATGTGTATTAATATAGTTGATGATATTGTTATGTGTATTCATATAGTTGATGATATTGTTATGTGTATTAATATAGTTGATGATATTGTTATGTGTATTCATATAGTTGATGGTATTGTTATGTCTATTCATATAGTTGGTGATATTGTTATGTGTATTAATATAGTTAATTATGTTTTTGGTGGACAGTGTTATAATATTCCTACTCTCTTTAGATCCGTGGGGTGAATTCGTTCTGTGCCCATCTGTGTGCCCCAGGGTGATCGCTCCTACACTATCTACAATCTAAAAGGGTTCTTTGGCTGTCCCCATAGGAGAACCCTTTGTAGAACCCTTTTTTTGGTACTAGGTAGAACACTTCTGGGTTCCGTGAAGAACCCTTTCCACAGAGGGTTCTACATGGAAGCCAGAAGGGTTCTACCTGGAACCCAAAAGCGTTCTCCTATGGGGACGGCCGGAGGACCCGTTTGGAACCCTTTATTCTAAGAGTGTACTGGATCATAGGTCTATAGACTTGTCTTCTCAAAACAGGCTTAAAACACAACAAGCAACAAACAAACATGTTCTCTTTATAATCTACAGTTAACTCTTTTCACTCAGGAAGGTATGTTGTGTGAAAGAGAGACAAATAAATATTGTTCGAGAGACTAACAACAACTTACACTTCCTCAAACAGGTTGTGTGTATTCATTAGTGCCCACCGTAGCAAAACGTTTGGCAACAGAAACCGTTTAGGTCACATTGTACAGCGTTTAGAGTAAACGGTTTATGTTTTATTTAACATCTTAAAACTGTTGGCTGTGGAGTAAACTAATGAATACAACCCAGGTTGTTGCCTACGACTCGGCATGTTGATACCTGCCTCTTGCTGAAACCTGAACGTAGCCTGAGGGGTATACTATGATACAGGCTTGATATACTGGTTTTCTAAAGCTAGCCAGCTTCAGTTAGCTTCACATTCCAGCTCAGGCCTCACCCATCAGAATATACACAACAGAACAGAAAAAAATCGCTATGAAGTTTCAAGGTGAGAATCCTGCCAGGGATTATTGTAAAGTGTGTAGATAAATTAAATGTAATGTTAGTATAGTGAATGACAGTAAAACACTCCTAACAGTCTACTACTACTGAGACAGGTTGGTGTAATGTTAGTATAGTGAATGACAGTAAAACACTCCTAACAGTCTACTACTACTGAGACAGGTTGGTGTAATGTTAGTATAGTGAATGACAGTAAAACACTCCTAACAGTCTACTACTACTGAGACAGGTTGGTGTCAGTTTAATCATACAAAATGGAGCTGACTGGACGTGGTCAAGTCAAATTCAATATATCAATATTCAGATATTATACTTCTACATTTAACATTTCATATGATAATGTAATTGTATCATAGTTCCACTATAGTGTAGTGATCCTCTACATTTCATATGATAATGTAATTGTATCATAGTTCCACTATAGTGTAGTGTTCCTCTACATTTCATATGATAATGTAATTGTATCATAGTTCCTCTATAGTGTAGTGATCCTCTACATTTCATATGATAATGTAATTGTATCATAGTTCCTCTATAGCGTAGTGATCCTCTACATTTCATATGATAATGTAATTGTATCATAGTTCCACTATAGTGTAGTGATCCTCTACATTTCATATGATAATGTAATTGTATCATAGTTCCACTATAGTGTAGTGATTCTCTACATTTCATATGATAATGTAATTGTATCATAGTTCCTCTATAGTGTAGTGAACCTCTACATTTCATATGATAATGTAATTGTATCATAGTTCCTCTATAGTGCAGTGATCCTCTACATTTCATATGATAATGTAATTGTATCATAGTTCCACTATAGTGTAGTGATCCTCTACATTTCATATGATAATGTAATTGTATCATAGTTCCACTATAGTGTAGTGATCCTCTCTATATGAGCCACTTCACAATTCCAACTAAGTGACCCAATTGGTACCAATGGCGCGATGCGTAGGTTGTTGGCCTTTTACATGTGCGACCTGGGTTCGCTTCCCTGCCCAGCTGTTTGCTACATTGGTGTCAGAAGTGGTATGGTGTCTGTGAGGTCATCAGAATGGACCGGATGTGTGAGTGGTCTGAGTAGCTGAAGCACGGGACTAATTAACACTGATACTGGGTTAACACTATTAACACTGATACTGGGTTAACCCTATTAATACTGATACTGGGTTAACACTATTGATATTGATCCTGGGTTAACCCTACTGATACTGGGTTAACCCTATTGATACTGATACTGGGTTAACACTAATATTACTGATACTGGGTTAACACTATTGATACTGATACTGGGTTAACCCTATTGATACTGATACTGGGTTAACAGTATTGATACTGGGTTAACACTATTAACACTGATACTGGGTTAACCCTATTAATACTGATACTGGGTTAACACTATTTATACAGATACTGGGTTAACCCTATTGATACTGATACTGGGTTAACCCTATTAATACTGATACTGGGTTAACCCTATTAATACTGATACTGGGTTAACACTATTAATACTGATACTGGGTTAACACTATTAATACTGATACTGGGTTAACACTATTGATACTGATACTGGGTTAACCCTATTGATACTGATACTGGGTTAACACTATTGATACTGATACTGGGTTAACACTATTGATACTGGGTTAACACTATTGATACTGATACTGGGTTAACCCTATTGATACTGATACTGGGTTAACCCTATTGATACTGGGTTAACACTATTGATACTGATTCTGGGTTAACACTATTAATACTGATACTGGGTTAACCCTATTAATACTGATACTGGGTTAACCTTATTGATACTGATACTGGGTTAACCCTATTAATACTGATACTGGGTTAACACTATTTATACTGATTCTGGGTTAACCCTATTGATACTGATACTGGGTTAACACTATTAATACTGATACAGGGTTAACCCTATTGATACTGATACTGGGTTAACCCTATTAATACTGATACTGGGTTAACACTATTTATACTGATTCTGGGTTAACCCTATTGATACTGATACTGGGTTAACACTATTAATACTGATACTGGGTTAACCCTATTGATACTGATACTGGGTTAACCCTATTGATACTGATACTGGGTTAACACTATTAATACTGATACTGGGTTAACCCTATTGATACTGATACTGGGTTAACACTATTGATACTGATACTGGGTTAACCCTATTGATACTGATACTGGGTTAACCCTACTTGGGCGGCAGGTAGCTGCGCTCCAACGCTCTAGTGGTTAGTTAGAGCGTTGGATTAGTAACCGAAAGGCTGCAAGATCAAATCCCTGAGCTGACAAGGTAAAAATCGGTTGTTTACCCCAGAACAAGGCAGTTAACCCACTGTTCCTAAGCCGTCATTGAAAATAAGAATTTGTTCTTAACTGACTTGCCTAGTAAAATAAATAAATAAATACTGGGTTAACCCTATTTGTGCGATGCATAGGGTGTTTTCCTTGTTCACCAGCGACCTGGGTTCACTGCCCTGCACCACTGTTTGCTACAATATTAATATCATAGACTATCTGTTAAACGAAGAGACACCACAATATGAGTGAAAGGATTTCAGGATAATATCAGTGAGTGTTGATTTAGAGTTGTCTTCTGGGTTCATCCTTGTAGCTGCCTTTATCAACAGGGTGAAATGTAACAAATGACATCAGAGTTGGGAGGTAACCAGGTCCCTGTTTAAATCACCATGACAACCATTTCATTATTTCTCCAGAGCAGCAAGGGAATCTGGAGACTCAACCTTTGTAGAATCACAATCACCTTTATTCACCAAGTACATTTGCACGTACATATGTAGGATCTTAATTTGAGCCAGTTTACTACAGCAGGAAAATATTCCTGCAGCAACAGAAAATGTGAATTATTATGTGAATTATAATTAATGGACATTTTTGTAGGGTTTACTACATTTTTCGTAAGGAAAACACAAGTCTGAAATTTCTAAGTGGAAATTACAAACTTCAGAAGCCTTTTTAAACCTCAAATACACTACAAGTTTTACATTTCCTGCATTGCTGGAAAGTTCTTCTGCAGTGGGGGATGATCAAATTAAGATCCTACATCTGTACACATAATTGTACATGGGGATATGAATGGGGGTCTATAACATCCAATCACAGAGGTTTACATCAGCTGACAGTTGCAATGTTATTGCTAATAATTCAAACTGCCCTTTTCAGATAAAGACATAAACTCTGTACAGATGTAGGATCTTAATTTGATCACCCTGTTGCAGAAAAACTAAACTTGTAGTGTAATTGAGTGTAATTAAACTTTAGAAAAGGTTTCTGAAGATGATAAATTCCACTTTTCCATTTTAAAACTGTTCATTAATTATAATTAATTATAATCCACACAATAATTCAAATGTCCTGTTTCTGCAGGATTATTTTCCTGGTGTAGCAAACTGGCTCAAATTAAGATCCAACATCTGCAGCAATATACCCCTCTCTAATGTATATGGCTCTATTGAGATTCACTTTTGACCATTTGACATCTTGTATTTACTGTTGTTTAGGCTGGTTGAATGAGTTGCCTGTGAAAGCTACTTCATCTGCAAGCAAACAGGCGGCTGCACCAGTGACTGTCAGAAGTTTTGTGATTTCCTCATATGAACGTGAAAGTAAGTGTGTAGTCTACGCAGTTACAAAAATGGATGTTGAAACTGTGGCACATATTTCTCGGTAACGTTGAATAAATGTGTTGGTATGTAGGAAAGACGGGCAGACTCTCGTACTGTTGGTCTAGACTACCTACAAACTATTATAAGGCTATGATCACTTATCATGCCGACAAACCTGATGTTCTCTGTGAACTGATCTGAACAGGTTTAGGCTGGTCATCTATGATATGTAGGTTATATATAGTACATTCTCTGTTCTGCTACTGGTAGGACTATAACATTATGTTGATCTGAACAGGTTTAGACTGGTCATCTGTGATATGTAGGTTATATACAGTACATTCTCTGTCCTGCTACTGGTAGGACTATAACATTATGTGAACTGATCTGAACAGGTTTAGACTGGTCATCTATGATATGTAGGTTATATACAGTACATTCTCTGTCCTGCTACTGGTAGGACTATAAC
>NW_027675396.1:1630000-1632500 GCF_965601325.2 Salmo salar
TATTGACGGATGCTGGCTACCTCTGTCCGGTTCTCCTCTCTTCACTAGATGGACGGTAACTTTATTGTTTAACCCTTCTGTGTCCAAGGACCGAACTTTTGAATATTTTTTTCGGGGCGCCTCAAGTAGGCTGGACACGTTCCGTTTTTTTTTTTATTCTCAGCTGCCTCGCCAATGTCTAAGTGAATTAATAACTTTTAATTGTTAAATATTTCCAATAGATGGCAGCATAAGACCACAAAGCATCAGTTACAAGCAGCAATATGATTGACATAAAATAGCATGCAACCACAGACTATATGTCCCATGATTTTCTAAAATTGGCACTGATTACTTTAGTTAGCTATATATCTCGTAATGGGCCTGTGTTGCTTTCGGGAGAACAAAAATAGTGACTATAGCAGGTATTGAACACCGGGTAAATTATCACTAGTCAGAACCTCAACTTTAGTATACATACATTATAAAACATCATCTTAATATCTGATATTGCGAGTAAACAAACTCGGAATAGAAAAGACAAGAGTGCGTCTTCCAGCCCTCCAATAAATTACATAATTCAACCCTCCCGGTTAGTAAATTTACCCCAACATGCCCCTGGAGAAGGCAGAGTGACGACACCAGCTTTTTACCGGGGCTGAGTTGACTACTAGAGAGAGAAGGCAGAGTGACGACACCAGCTTTTTACCGGGGCTGAGTTGACTACTAGAGAGAGAAGGCAGAGTGACGACACCAGCTTTTTACCGGGGCTGAGTTGACTACTAGAGAGAGAAGGCAGAGTGACGACACCAGCTTTTTAGCGGGGCTGAGTTGACTACTAGAGAGAGAAGGTAGAGTGAAGACACCAGCTTTTTACCGGGGCTGAGTTGACTACTAGAGAGAGAAGGCAGAGTGACGACACCAGCTTTTTACTGGTGCTGAGTTGACTACTAGAGAAAGAAGGCAGAGTGAAGACACCAGCTTTTTACCAGGGCTGAGTTGACTACTAGAGAGAGAAGGCAGAGTGACGACACCAGCTTTTTACCGGGGCTGAGTTGACTACTAGAGAGAGAAGGCAGAGTGACGACACCAGCTTTTTACCGGGGCTGAGTTGACTACTAGAGAGAGAAGACAGAGCGGCTCGATGCTGTTTGATGAATTTGACAATGAATGTACCTGGAAAATACGTTTTTCTCAACTAGAGGTGACTGAATTAATGTTCAGACTTATTGATAATCGTTATATTAATGAACTATAATTTCAAAACATGAGCATAAAAACAGGTAATAATAAACATGAATCATCATTATATTACTTCACAGTAATCTGTTAAATGCTTTTTCAGTCCTTCCTCTTGTGTTAGCAGTGTGGAAAGGGACAGAAAGAAGCTCACAGGAGTTTTCCTGTGAGGGGGAGTGGTGGTGTATCCAGGGAGAAAACTAAACTAATATTCTGAAATGTCATTTGTGGTCTTATGCTGCCATCTATTGGAATTATTTAGCAACTGCAGTAGTACTGAATAATGTGTAATTCTTTATTAAAGTAGTAATTACTCAGAATTGCAAAATATAACATTTTCTAGTTCCTTTTACCACTTATAATAAAATAAAATGTTTATAGCATAACAAACAATTAAACTGACATAAAACAAAAACACCATACATTTAGTTAATTATATATATAACAACTATTTATTTAGATGGGTGACATTATCTGCCAAAGTAACAGCCCTGTAGACAAAGAAGAGCTCTCCAGTAGGAACCAAAATATTCAAAGGACATTTTCTCAAAAGTGGGGTTCCAAGTTTATTAACATTCAAATCAGAATTACTTTCCCATTGTTCCTCAACTGTAGTGTCTGATATACCATTTTCTAGCTCTGAGTCTCTACTTTTATCCAACGTAAAAAACACAATTTCAAATGTTGCTACATATGACGAATTGAAACGGTCACAGTTGAGAGGCAGGCAGATATATACAATTTTGTAAAAAAATATTATTATTTGTCTTCTCTGAAATGAAATCATTAAGTTATAGATTTTTAAACAAATACATGTCTGTCATTGAACAACCCAATGTCATGATTAGATAGTGAAAAACACACCAAGCTCAGAGTAGATGAAAGATGTAATGTTTGTCTCTGTTGTGTTGAAGTCCAATAAAGGAGGAGACACCAGCCTCCCCTGTCTGTCTCTGTCTCTGTCTGTCTCTGTCTATCTCTGTTTGTCTGTCCCGCTTTCTGTCTGTGTCTCTGTCTGTCTGTATCTTTCTGTCTGTGTCTCTGTCTGTCTGTCTGTCTGTCTGTATCTTTCTGTCTGTGTCTCTGTCTGTCTGTTTGTCTGTCTTTGCCTGTCTCTGACTGTCTGTCCCGCTTTCAGTCTGTCTGTCTCTCTTGGTCTGTATGTGTCTGTCTGTGTCTGTCTGTCTCTGTCTCTGTCTCTGTCTATCTCTGTTTGTCTGTCCCGCTTTCTGTCTGTCTGTCTGTCTGTCTGTCTGTCTGTCTGTCTGTCTGTCTGTCTGTC
>NW_027675396.1:1640000-1647500 GCF_965601325.2 Salmo salar
AGGAAAAGCAAATCAGGATGTCCAATTTATATTTTCATTCCCTTTCCGGGAGCTGAATTTGATGAAAGGGGACAAACACACTTTCATTGAACTTCTTAATCACTTCTCAGTGGAAACCAAACAATCAAGAATCTCCAACTACGACAAGTACAAAGTTCTGTTCATCTTTGATGGTCTGGATGAGTGCCGACTGCCCCTAGACTTCCAGCCGAACAAGATCTGTTGGGACATCACAAAGTCAACCTCAGTGGATGTTCTGCTGACAAATCTCATCAAGGGAAATCTGCTTCCCTCTGCTCTCCTCTGGATAACTACCCGACCAGCAGCAGCCAATAAGATCCCTTCAGGGTGTGTTGACCAGGTGACAGAGGTACGAGGGTTCAATGACCCACAGAAGGAGGAGTACTTCAGAAAGAGATTCAGTGATGAGGACCTGGCCAGCAGAATCATCTCACACATAAAGACATCAAGGAGCCTCCACATCATGTGCCACATTCCAGTCTTCTGTTGGATTTCTGCAACAGTCCTTGAACACATGTTGAAACATAAGAGAGAAGAGATGCCCAAGACTCTGACTGAGATGTACACACACCTTGTGGTGTTTCATACCAAACAGAAGAATGAAAAGTATCTTGGGAAAGAAGAGACAGGTCCACACTGGAATAAAGAGAGCATTCTGTCACTGGGAAAACTGGCTTTTCAACAGCTTGTGAAGGGCAATCTGATTTTCTATGAAAAAGACCTGAAAGAGGCTGGCATTGATGTCAATGAAGCCTCAGTGTACTCAGGATTGTGCACACAGATCTTTAAAGAGGAATGTGTTCTGTACCAGGACAAGGTGTACTGCTTCGTTCATCTGAGCATTCAGGAGTTTCTGGCTGCTGTGTATGTGTTCCTCTCATTCATCAACAACAATGAGAATCTCGTGGACAAACTGCAAAAAAAGTCCAGTATATTTTCTTTGCTGTACAGAGACAAGTCTGAAGTTACTGTCTACAAGAGTGCTGTGGATAAAGCCTTACAAAGTGACACAGGAAACCTGGACCTGTTCCTCCGCTTCCTTCTGGGACTCTCACTGGAGTCCAATCAGAAGCACTTACGAGGTCTACTGACAAAGACAAGAAGCAGCTCACAGAGCCATGAAGAGACAGTCAAGTACATCAAGGAGAAGATCAGGGAGAATCCCTCTCCAGAGAGGAGCATCAATCTGTTCCACTGTCTGAATGAACTGAATGACCATTCTCTAGTGGAGGAGATCCAAAGCTACCTGAGATCAGGAAGTCTCTCAGAACCCAACCTGTCACCTGCACAGTGGTCAGCTCTGGTCTTTGTGTTGCTGACTTCAGAAAAGGAGCTGGATGTGTTTGACCTGAAGAAATTCTCCAGATCAGAGGAAACTCTTCTGAGGCTGCTGCCAGTGGTCAAAGCCTCCAGAGCTGCTCTGTGAGTAAATAAAATGACATATAAGAAGTATTCATCAGGAAGAAATATTATGTTTAGTGAAAAAGATGTATTATAATATGTATATTGAAAAACATATTGAATAAATGCATTGATGGAAGATTAATCTATATGTTGTTTGGGAATATGAACCAAATGCATCTACCGTTGTCCTTCTACACTACTGGTGTTAAATTAACAGTGTGTTTGTGAAGTCATGATGATCTCGTTGCAGGCTGTCATGCTGTGGAGTCACAAAGAAAGGCTGTGCTTCTCTGGTCTCAGCTCTGAAGTCAAACCCCTCACACCTGAGAGAGCTGGACCTGAGTAACAATGACCTGAAGGATTCAGGAGTGAAGCTGCTCTCTGCTGGACTGGGGAATCCCCACTGTAAACTGGAGACTCTGAGGTCAGTATTCCTGTAGTTGGTAAACAAGTGTTTTGTTGTAGTCTCTGTTATTGGTAATGGTGAGAGGTTAGCATGTTTTGTTGTAGTCTCTGTTATTGGTAATGGTGAGAGGTTAGCATGTTTTGTTGTAGCCTCTGTTATTGGTAATGTGAGAGGTTAGCATGTTTTGTTGTAGCCTCTGTTATTGGTAATGGTGAGAGGTTAGCATGTTTTGTTGTAGCCTCTGTTATTGGTAATGGTGAGAGGTTAGCATGTTTTGTTGTAGCCTCTGTTATTGGTAATGGTGAGAGGTTAGCATGTTTTGTTGTAGCCTCTGTTATTGGTAATGGTGAGAGGTTAGCATGTTTTGTTGTAGCCTCTGTTATTGGTAATGGTGAGAGGTAAGCATGTTTTGTTGTATCCTCTGTTATTGGTAATGGTGAGAGGTTAGCATGTTTTGTTGTAGCCTCTGTTATTGGTAATGGTGAGAGGTTAGCATGTTTTGTTGTAGCCTCTGTTATTGGTAATGGTGAGAGGTTAGCTGTTTTGTTGTAGCCTCTGTTATTGGTAATGGTGAGAGGTTAGCATGTTTTGTTGTATCCTCTGTTATTGGTAATGGTGAGAAGTTAGCATGTTCTGTTGTGGCCTCTGTTATTGGTAATGGTGAGAGGTTAGCATGTTTTGTTGTGGCCTCTGTAACTTTCTCACTCATTCTGATTCATGATTTATTCATGATTTTTCTTAATCATGGCATCATCAGAATTTAATTTTTAATCGTCAATCACATACAGTTGAAGTCGGAAGTGTACATACACTTAGGTTGGAGTCATTAAAACGTGTTTTTGAACCTCTCCACAAATTTCTTGTAAACAAACTATATAGTTTTGGCAAGTCGGTTAGGACATCTACTTTGTGCATGACACAAGTAATTTTTGAAACAATTGTTTACAGTCAGATTATTTAACTTATAATTCACTGTATCACAATTCCAGTGGGTCAGAAGTTTACATACACTAAGTTGACTGTGCCTTTAAACAGCATGGAAAATTCCAGAAAATCATGTTATGGCTTTAAAAGCATCTGATAGACTAATTGACATCATTTGGATGTATTTCAAGGCCTACCTTCAAACTCAGTGCCTCTTTGCTTGACATCATGGGAAAATGAAAAGAAATCAGCCAAGATCTCAGAAAAAAAATTGTAGACCTCCACAAGTATGGTTCATCCTTGGGAACAATTTCCAAACGCCTGAAGGTAACACGTTCATCTGTTCAAACAATAGTACGCAAGTCTAAACACCATGGGACCACACAGCCGCCATTCCGCTCAGGAAGGAGACGCGTTCTGTCTCCTAGAGATGAACTTACTTCGGTGCAAATCAATCCCAGAACAACAGCAAAGGACCATGTGAAGATGTTGGAGGAAACAGGTACAAAAGTATCTATATCCACAGTAAAACGAGTCCTATATCGACATAATCTGAAAGGTTGCTCAGCAAGGAAGAAGCCACTGCTCCAAAACCACCATAAAAAAAGCCAGACTACGGTTTGCAACTGCACATGGGGACAAAGATCCTACTTTTTGGAGAAATGTCCTCTGGTCAGATGAAACAATACAAGAACTGTTTGGCCATAATGACCATTGTTATGTTTGGAGGAAAAAGGGGGAGGCTTGCAAGCCAAAGAACACCATCCCAACCGTGAAGCCCGGGGGTGGCAGCATCATGTTGTGGGGGTGTTTTGCTGCAGGAGGGACTGGTGCACTTCACAAAATAGATGGCATCATGAGGAAGGAAAATTACGTGGATATATTGATGCAACATCTCAAGACATCAGTCAGGAAGTTAAAGCTTGGTCACAAATGGGTCTTCCAAATGGAAAATGACCCCTACGATACTTCCAAAGTTGTGGCAAAATGGCTTAAGGACAACAAAGTCAAGGTATTGGAGTGGCCATCACAAAGCCCTGACCTCAATCCTATAGAAAATTTGTGGGCAGAACTGAAAAAGCGTGTGCGAGCAAGAGGCCTACAAACCTGACTCAGTTACACCAGCTCTGTCAGGAGGAATGGGCCAAAATTCACCCAACTTATTGTGGGAAGCTTGTGGAAGGCTACCCGAAACGTTTAACCCAATTTAAACCATTTAAAGGCAATGCTACCAAATACTAATTGAGTGTATGTAAACTTCTGACCCACTGGGAATGTGATGAAAGAAATAAAAGCTGAAATTAATCATTTTCTCTACTATTATTCTGACATTTCACATTCTTAAAATAAAGTGGTGATCCTAACTGACCTAAGACAGGGGACTTTTACTAGGATTAAATGTCAGGAATTGTAAAAATGGAGTTTAAATGTATTTGGCTAAGGTGTATGTAAACTTCTGACTTCAACTGTATGTATTAAAATACCCTCAAATAAAAGGTGACATTATATACTGTCACCTCATATGAAACATTTGATCTGAAATCCAAAATGTTGGAGTTTAGAGCCACATTTAAAATGTTATCTTCACTGTCAAAATAGATATGGTGTGGACTGTATACTCAATACAATGTAAATCTGATACCTCACTGTCTGTCTTTTGACTGATACTGCTTTTTAAACTGGTCTGGTCAGTCTACTCAAATATTTGTACTATATATGTTTCTATCTGCAGGCAATACTTTGATCATTTGTCATTTTTAATGATGATACATTAATTTACGAATAGATATGGCCGGTTTCAGGACACTGATATCTGAAAAATGTTGAAAAATTATACTGCCACTATTTTCACCACCAAAGCATAGCAGTGTGATTTTAATTTGATTTGACTCTTTGCAGGCTGTCAGGCTGTCTAGTCACAGAGGAAGGCTGTGATTCTCTGGTCTCAGCTCTGAGGTCAAACCCCTCACACCTGAGAGAGCTGGACCTGAGCTACAATGACCTGAAGGATTCAGGAGTGGAGCTGCTCTCTGCTGGACTGGGGAATCCCCACTGCAGACTGGAGACTCTGAGGTCAGTATTCCTGTAGTTGGTCAACAAGTGATAACTGTTCACCAGATCCACATGTGTTTACCAGGCACACATAGTACACACCATATGTGTTTGGACAGTGAAGCTTACAGTTTTAAATGTGGTGCTATGATCCAGCATTTTGGATTTGAGTTGTTTCATATTAGGTGACCTTACAGAATGTCACCTTTTATTTGAGGGTATTTTCATACATAGCTGTTTTACCATTTACAAATTAAAGCACTTTCTGTACGTAGTTCTCCCATTTGAAGAAGTCTTAATTATTTGGACAAATTCACTTATATTGTATTAAAGTAGTCAGAAGTTTAGTATTTTGTCCCATATTCCATGCCTGCAGTGATTACATCAAGCCTGTGATTCTACTAACTTGTTGAATTCATTTTGCAGTTTGTTTTGGTTGTGTTTTGGATGATGTTTTTCCTAATAGAAACTGAATGGTGAATAATGTCCTGTCATTTTGGAGTCACTTCACTTGTATTGTCAGTAAGAATAGAAGATGTTTCTGAACACTTCTACATTCATGTGGATGCTACCATGATTATGAATAATCATGAATGAATCGTTAATGATGATGAATGAGAAATTTACAGAGGCACAAAGATCAGACCCCCTCTGTTATTGGTATTATTCTGTATACTTCTGGCCCTTCTTTGGACACTGTGTTAACTAACCTCCAGACGAGCTTCAATGCCATACAACTCTCCTTCCGTGGCCTCCAACTGCTCTTAAATACAAGTAAAACTAAGCATGCTCTTCAACCGATAGCTGTCCGCACCTGCCCGCCTGTCCAGCATCACTACTCTGGACGGTTCTGACTTAGAATATGTGGACAACTACAAATACCTGGGTGTCTGGTTAGACTGTAAACTCTCCTTCCAGACTCACTATAAGCATCTCCAATCCAAAGTTAAATCTAGAATTGGCTTCCTATTTCGCAACATAGCATCCTTCACTCATGCTGTCAAACATACCCTTATAAAACTGACCATCCTACCGATTCTCGACTTCGGCGATGTCATTTACAAAATAGCCTCCAATACCCTACTCAATAAATTGGATGCAGTCTATCACAGTGCCATCCGTTTTGTCACCAAAGCCCCATATACTACCCACCACTGCGACCTGTACGCTCTCGTTGGTCTGGCCCTCGCTTCATACTCGTCGCTAAACCCACTGGCTCCAGGTCATCTACAAGACCCTGCTAGGTAAAGTCCCCCCTTATCTCCGCTCACTGGTCACCGTAGCAGCACCCACCTGTAGCACGCACTCCAGCAGGTATATCTCCCTGGTCACCCCCAAAGCCAATTCCTCCTTCGGCCGCCTCTTCTTCCAGTTCTCTGCTGCCAATGACTGGAACGAACTACAAAAATCTCTAAAACTGGAAACACTTATCTCCCTCACTAGCTTTAAGCACCAGCTGTCAGAGCAGCTCATTGATTACTGCCCCTGTACATAGCCCATCTATAATTTAGCCCAACTACCTCTTCCCCTACTGTAATTATTTATTTAGCTCCTTTGCACCCCATTATTTCTACTTTGCACTTTCTTACACTGCATATCTACCATTCCAGTGTTTTACTTGCTATATTGTATTTACTTTGCCACCATGGCCTTTTTTTGCCTTTACCTCCCTTATTTCACTTCATTTGCTCACATTGTATATAGACTTATTTTTCTACTGTATTATTGACTGTATGTTTGTGTAATACTCTTGTTTGAACCAAGTATTGAGTTCATTTGTTATAATTAATTGGTATTATATTTAAAAGATGATTGAATTGCTCCTAAACTGTAATGTTGTTAATGCATTATGCTTTTTGAAGAAATATTTATTTAAATGTATAAGTGAATAGTTTGTTTTACTTTGAAGTTTACGTTTTGACCAATAAGGTCGCTTGTTAAGTTGTGGCCAATGGGAGTTGACCTGGTTAACGGGAGGGGAAAAGACGTTGATGAAAGGATGGACGTTTTACCTCAGGACGGTTGGTGAAGAAAAATTATAAAAGAAGATGACAGAACTACAACAAAACCCATAGCTACTAAGACATGAAGGGAAATACATGTTTTATTTAATAAAAGAGTTGTTATAATTTCGTTAAAACTTTTGTAAAGACTGAATCTACCGACTCGTCGTGGAGGTATTAGCCAGCTAGAGGTTAGCCTAGCATCGTGTGACACCGGGAGATAATTGCTTGGGAAGTTTAACGAGTTCGTGTTGCCATGGGGATATCGGTTACTAAGGAGTACTGTCTGCATGGGTCGCTGTGCTGCCTTGGACTTGGTGAGGAAACCTGCATGGAACTGCCATACTTCGCTGAGGGAATATCTACCAAGTCGTGAGTAACCACAATGTGAGGTGCTTAATTTGGACACGGGTTGTGCACGACTCATTGGGGTTTATTATTATTTTTTTTTTCTTTTGATGTTGTGTCTGAACATGTATTTGTGTTTGAAAATGTTTTAATACACATATGGAACATTATGTATGTTGCCTTGGTGGAGTCATTAATTGTTTTAATTTAATGCATGGGATGGTTTATCCTGATTCAATAACAGAAACCTATAATCATTTCATCTGAAGTTAATACCCTATTGTCATAACCCTAGATAGTTTACAATAGGAATTCTTATTGGAGATGTCCTTCTCACCTAAC